>NC_041355.1:23327561-23355061 GCF_900634415.1 Cottoperca gobio | reverse complement strand
TCTTCCCCGGGGTCTCCTCCCAGCTGGACGTGCCTGGAACACCTCCCTAGGGAGGCGCCCAGGTGGCATCCTAACTAGATGCCGAACCACCTCAACTGGCTCCTTTCAACGTAAAGGAGCAGTGGCTCTACTCCGAGTCTCTCACGGATGGCTGAGCTTCTCACCCCATCTCTAAGGGAGATGCCAGCCACCCGTCTGAGAAAACCCATTTCGGCCGCTTGTACCCGTGATCTCTTTCTTTCGGTCATGACCCAGTCTTCATGACCATAGGTGAGGGTAGGAACGAAGATTGACCGGTATATTGAGAGCTTTGCCTTCTGGCTCAGCTCTCTTTTTGTCACAACGGTGCGGTAAAGTGACTGTAGTACCGCCCCCGCTGCTCCGATTCTCCGGCCAATCTCTCGCTCCATCGTACCCTCAATCGCAAACAAGACCCCGAGGTACTTGAACTCCTTCATTTGGGGTAAAGGCTCATTCCCTACCCGGAGTAGGCAATCCACCGGTTTCCTGCCAACCGCTTCACACTCGGCTGTGAACCGATCCAGTGACTGTTGAAGGTCACAGACCGATGATTCCATAAGGACCACATCATCTGCAAAGAGAGATCCTCAGGTCACTGAACTGCAACCCCTCTCCTCCACGACTACGCCTCGATATCCTATCCATGAAAATCACGAATAGGATTGGTGATAAAGCGCAGCCCTGGCGGAGGCCAACATTCACTGGGAACGAGTCCGACTTACTGCCGAGTATCCGGACACAACTCTCGCTTTGGGCGTACAGGGATTGGATGGCCCTTCAGAAGTGACCCCCTCACCCCATACTCCCGCAGCACCTCCCAAAGTATCACCCGGGGGACCCGGTCATACGCCTTCTCCAGATCCACAAAACACATGTAGACCGGGTGGGCGTACTCCCAGGCCCACCACCCCGGTCTGCCAACCCCTAGGCACTGTCCCAGACTTCCACGCAATGTTGACGAGGCGTGTCAACCAAGACAGCCCCTCAACACCCAAAGCCTTCAGCATTTCTGGACAGATCTCATCAACCCCTGCGGCTTTGCCACTGTGGAGTTGTTTGACTACCTCAGTGACTTCCATCAGGGAAATTGACGATGATCCCCATCAGCTTCCAGCTCTGCCTCTACCATAGAGGGCGCAAACAAGTTAGTCGGATTCAGGAGTTCCTCAAAGTTCTCCTTCCACCAGCCGATAACCTTCTCAGTCAAAGTCAGCAGGGTCCCACCCTTGCTGTACACAGCTTGGAAGGTTTTCCAGAAGCACCTTGGTGCCGACCGAAAGTCCTTCTCCATAGCTTCTCCGAACTTCTCCCACACCTGCTGCTTTGCTTCTGACACGGCAGAGGCTGCCGCCCTTCTAGTCCTTCGGTACCCTGCAACTGTTTCCAGAGTCCTCCCGGATAACATAACCCGGAAGGACTCCTTCTTCAGTCGGACGGCTTCCCTGACCATCGGGGTCCACCATGGTGTTTGAGGGTTACTGCCCCTTGAGGCACCTAAGACCTTGAGACCAGAGCTCATCACCGCAGATTCAGCAATAGAGGTTTTGAACATCGCCCACTCAGGTTCAATGCCCCCAACCTCCACAGGGATGTCTGAAAAGCTCCGCCGGAGGTGTGAGTTGAAGATCCCCAGGACAGGGGCTTCCTCCAGACGTTCCCAGTTCACCCGCACTACCCGTTTGGGTTTACTAGGTCTGTCCAGAGTCTTCCCCCACCCCTTGATCCAACTCACCACCAGATGGTGATCAGTCAACAGCTCCGCCTCTCTCTTCACCCGAGTGTCCAAAACATGCGGCCTCAGATCAGATGATACGATTACAAAATCGATCATTGACCTTTGGCCTAGGGTGCTCTGGTACCACGTGCACTTATGAGCATCCTTATGTTCGAACATGGTGTTTGTTATGGCCATTCCATGACTAGCATAGAAGTCCAACAACAAACGACCATTCGGGTTTAGATCAGGGAGGCCCTTCCTCCCAATCACGCCTCTCCAGGTGTCTCCATCATTTCCCACGTGTGCGTTGAAGTCTCCCAGCAAGACTACGGAGGGCTCCATTCAGGGTCTCCAAGAAGGCCGAATACTCCGAACTGCGGTTTGGGGCATAGGCACAAACAACAGTCAGAGTTTTCCCCCCCATAACCCGAAGGCGTAGGGAGGCGACCCTCTCGTCCACCGGGGTAAACTCCAACGTAGCGGCGCTCAGCCGGGGGCTAGTGAGTATCCCCACCCCGGCCCGACGCCTCACACCTTGGGCAACTCCGGAGAAGAATAGAGTCCACGTCCCCAGAGCCAGCCTCTGCTGCCCGGGTCTGGTCCGTCGAGGTCCCTGACCATCACTGCCACCCGTGTGACAGCGCACCGGACCCCAGCGGTTTTTCCCATGAGTGGTGGGCCCACAGGATGGATGGATGGGCGGCACCACGTAGCTTCTTCGGGCTTTGCCTGACCTGGCTCCGTGGCAAACCCGGCCACCAGGCACTTGCTGTCAGGCCCTCCCTCTGGACCTGGCTCCAGACGGGGGCCCCGGGCTTCCTCCGGGCAGGGTCTCTCCTTTCTTTTCCCTTTTTTTCATGAAGTCGTTTTTGAACCATTCTTAGTCTGGCCCCTTGCCTGAGACCAATTTGCCTTGGGAGACCCTACCAGGAGCACTAGGCTCCAGACAACACAGCTCTCAGGTTCATAGGGACACACAAACCTCTCCACCACGATAAGGTGATGGTTCCCAGAGAGGTTCAACGCATCAGGTCACACTTAATTCATTTAATTGTTAAAATTAAAACATTATTTAATTAATGTATTAATACAGTAATTGATATATTCAATATTATACTGAAGGCTACGTGCATAACATTTCTATAGTATCATCAAACTTTCTACATAATCATACTTGTAGTTTATTATTCCACCACATATCTTACCTTTTCTAATATCATAGTGAGCCTATTTGCTTATGAACAGTGGAAAATACACAAAAATGCTTTGGATATTATCCCAGGAAAAACTTTCAATGTCAATACTTCATGACTTCTTTTTAATGACAAAAGAATAATGTACACATTCAAACAATAGCAGTACATAGAACAAATATACTACATACAGTATGAAGAGCATTAAATGAACATATTGAAAGACAATTACCTTTAACACTAATGAGTACATATGTGCATACAGATATGAACATTAGAGGTTTCAGGGAACTTTCTTTTATAATTTCATGAGAAAATGAGAAGAACCTCCTCAGCCAATCAGACAGAGGCGTCATATTACCGCAGCTCTGCCTGTCTGTCTGTCTGTCTGTCTCACCTCAGTGCTGAGACCTTCACCCGGTGTCTGCCTCCGTCTGTCCGCCGGACAGTGTCCGGCATTAAACCATGTAACAGACCGAGTCCGGGGACAGTGAGGATCCTCGGTGTCTCCCGAAAACCAAACAACCGGAGAGAAAACAAAGCGACGCAGCGGCCATGACTGTGGAGCAAACCCAGACTACAACACCGATTTAGTGCTGAAGAAGTAACGACTTTAAGGTGAGTAACGTTGTCTTTGTGTGACTCCGAACCATCATTCCTGCTTCTAACCAGCAGGAAGTGTGACTGTAACTTTGCTAAAAGTTTTGTTCAGGGCAGAGTGAAATACCTGCTGTTCACTCTGAGAGCAGGGATTTAAATGAGTCTGAAACTGATTGTATAATCCACAGTGACTGTTATGCATGTGGAAAACACTGAAATAACCAAATGAAAAGTTGTCTATTGCAAATTCTTCATTCCACTCCCTTTGATGGATCAAAGCATATTGTTTAGATGCGCAGATCCTTAGAGATGAATAAAAAGGTCCGTTTTGCTTCAGTCCCTGCAGAGAGTCGCAGAGCTGGAATCTTTTCTGCTCAAGCTTTTCCTGACAATGTAAAGCTTCTAGTAAAAGTCCACACATGTGCTTGGCTTTACATCACACACACATTTTAGACGGTAACTTTAAAGTACTGTAATTCCCTTGAAATACAACTTCCATATGGTCATCCAGCCTCCAGACTTATACTGCAGTTGTACATGGATGTAGGGACTGTACACAAATGTTTGGGGTGAGGAGGGGGGCTAACCCTTAGGTTTCACTTTTAAATATAACTATTAATAATTACTAATAATTATTAATATAATACCTTTCATTAGCAAACTAGAACTAAACTAGGCAAAGCATAACAAAGTGAAACATGGTGCACCCTAACTCAAAACTAAATGTTGATGGAATATTAATTTCCACCAATGTGCACATATAGAAATATAATTATACACATTCAAAACAAAAAACAAGCCCCCCCCCCCCTTCAACACTGAAATATTGTAGCCCAATCCCTAGATTCCAAATAATAATTATAAAATAAGTAACACTAAAATGTAAAGATTTGCAGAAGATAAATAAAAGACCCTCCCCTGCTCTCCATAAGAAAAGGTAGACTCCCTTAAACAAAAGGTTCATAGCTCTCCCACATTTCTGCCCTCTGATCATTTTCCTGCAGTCCCTTACTCTCTTATGTATGAAAGTATGTAGTGACCACATGTTGCAATGTCTTCCTTCACTGCTGTGAGAGGTGATGTGTTTTTTCTCCAGTAATATGTCAGACCCGCCTGAACCTGAACACAACATGTATCAGAGTGTCCTGCAGCTCAGCTCTCGTGTGGCTCTCTCTGCTTCCTCTTTATGAGCAGTGAGTTGATGTTTATCGATGTAATAAAGGAGCCAATTTCCTAATTTAAGCTGCTCTGGAATCTCTTAGAGAGATTAACTTCCCTGCAGAAACAAGGGTTTTGGCACGAAGAGCCCTAGTTACATGCAGCTATGTGTAAACCAATCAGCAGTAAGGTATTTTAATACAACTGTCAGTTCTGATTAGTTTTATGGAGCTGATAATGTTTTTGTCCACAGTGACCTTAAAAAGACAGTTACAGTTGCCGTCTGCTGTCTTTCAGGTGCTTTTGTGTTTATCGTCATAGCGTCATGTCTGTCAGGGCAGCACCGATAACTTCACAGGTTTGTGAACAGTGATGTCATCGTGGCTGGACGAGGCAGCAGCCACTCAGGTTACCGGTGTGAGAGCAAACTGTCCCACTGAGTGCTTTCACAGGAGCTCCTCTGGTGTCTGTAGTCCTGCAGCACACCATCAAATCACACACTGGGGCTCTGGCTTTCCTGTTTCTGCTAACTGAACGCAGCTTTATGCCTGAATTCAGACCGTGTTGGTGAGCTATGTCGAAAAACGTATCTGTAATTGGACAACATGGCTTCTTTCATCCCACATGTCCGGCTTTAAAGTGTGACCGGGTCAGATTCATCAGCTGGGGGGCCCTGAGACAAAAACGTGCTGCAAAATGAAAACATTGGGATGAGCATTTACTAAGTATTGGAAATGCTTTGGGGGATGCAAGCAAAACCTGTAACGTTCCCATGGAGTCAGAGAGTTTGCTTTGTGCTACACGTTGAGCCCCGCTTTCTGCGGCGCGGAGGCGTTATGATCTCAGGTATGCTTACTCTGGAGGGACTTTCTTGATTTGGTCTCAAGGTTGAACTGATTAGATTTTGGTGGTCAAAGGTCACTGTGACCTCACAAGATAAGTTTTTAGACACAAATTTAAAGCAGTCATTTTAGTTTTCACTTGTTTTCACAAATGATAAAAAAAACATAACTGCCCTGCCCATAACCCCTGTTCTTAAGTCATAAACACATGAGGCATACAACCTTAAGGCAGTCATTCTAGTTGTACACTTACACATTGAGCCGCGCTGCATCAGCTACTAGCAGCTGGCCGTCCCTGTGTGCTCTGTAACCATGGAAACAGACGTCTGAAGAGAGCGTCTACACATGATTATTAGGAAAGAAGTGTCTTTTATTCTGTGTGTTGCATAAAGAGCGACTGCAGTCATTTCTACCTGCAGAGAAATTGCAACTGGGAAACAGGTTAAGAATAGATTTCATTGTGCAGCATTCAGAAAGTGTAATCTTAGCTCTCTGACTTGAATGTAATAATAATACATGAGAGGCCCCTATCATTTCAGTTTTGTGCTTTAGTGTTGCATATTCACAGGGACATTTCCAATAAATCAAGATACCACAGTCTAATTGCCCCACAGTGAGCATGAGACCTCCGGGGCCCCTGAGGGTCTGGGGCCGCAGGGCATGTTTCCAGCCTGGTTGGTAACTCAGTCTTGGTGACAGCACGGCTTCGGCCAAAGTGATCCACATCCACTTTCCGGTGTATGTTTACCCTTCTGCTCCATGACTCAGCAATGACAAGCGCTTGTATAATCACGGTAATTAGACGATTTCCGTTCATTTGAAGCTCCCACTCTAACTGCTCTTCTTCTTCCTCCTTTTAAATCTCAAAAAGTTGAAGTTATTTAGAGACACACTTCCTGGATCCTTGGCCTGACCCATGTGTTCCTGGTACTAATTTAAAGGAGTAGCTCAGAGAAAACGGCCCAGACTTTTCTCGGGTGATCTTTAGTGTGGAGAGCTGTGGCTGGGCGAGGCTGGTGCCTGTTTCCCACCATGATTTAGTCCAGTGGCACTCCAATTATATCTGAAGGTTAATGTGTTTGACGGTGATTTTGAACGTTTGCTGCAGACTAAAGCTGTGATTAGAGGTTAGGCTGCTGGTCAGGCTGGTGTTTGACTGACAGACGCTTCATAAACATTCAATGGAAAAAATTTAAGCAAAACATCTTCAGTAAAAAATCTGTGAGTGATCACATTCCTTCTCTAACCAACACAACATGGGCCAGTCGGTTCAGCTAAACTTACAGACAACCACTCGCCCAAATTCTGCTCTGCGGCTGCACACACACACACACATGCAACCACACACACACACACATACACACACACACACACACACACAGACACACACATAACACACACACACACACACACACACACACACACACAGACACACACACACACATGCAACCACACACACACACACACACATACACATAACACACACACACACACACACAGACACACACACACACATAACACACACACACACACACACACACAGACACACACACACACACATGCAACCACACACACACACACACACATACACACACACACACACACACACACACACACACACACACACGTAACACAGATTTGTGGAGCTGTTTTTAAAGAAAATTGCCTTAAGTAAGTAAATAAGTCAGTCGGACCATCCCTCCCTCTGTCCTGTGGACGCACACACACAGACACACAGACACACAGCATCATCTGGTTTTCCTCGGGGGAATAACATGACCCACGTGTGGGAGTTCTTCTTTACTGCAGCTGCATGCCGCTCCTTCCTTCAGCAGCATGTAGCCTGTTTGTTAGCCTAACACTCTTTACTGGATCTCACAACTGACATACACAGTTTGAACAAGTACAGATAAAGTGTGTTGGATATGCTTTTATTATTTGCCTCAGCATACAACACTCTCTGTCCTTAAACCCTCAGTGGATAAGAAAAACACAAATAAAGGGGAAAACATGGAAGATACTAAAAAAAGGTAAAGTAAGGTAAAACAACATGAAAGAAACGGACACGAGACTCTTGTACAATCATAAGCTGAAACTAGGAAAACCTCCCTGATAGTATTTTTAAGAAGACATTCAAAAAGCTGAGCAGCCTTATTCCCTCATCGCTTTAGTTTTAAACCTGGACTCTGGAACAGACAAACTACATCCAGGCTCATGAGGTCTGACATATACACAGGAGACAGGACACACACAGGGAAGAGGCCAAGCTAGGATGTGGGACTTTGAAGTATAGCAGTTCAGCTTCTTTTGTTGAAGATATCATATAAAATGGGTAATATATGCAGGTGAAAATAGATGTTGCATGTGCTCACCATCTGCCCTCCAGGAGAGCAAACATTGCACCACACAGACGTGCTTGAGATGCCAGCTCTTCGCTAATAGATTATATCATGAGGAATAGAAACTAGTGAAATGTTTCTTGTGCGAGAAGTTTGTCTATAAATGAACATTAAAGGAATTATTCAACATTTTAGAAAATGTGCTTGTGGCTTTCTTGCTGACTGTTTGATGACTGATATCAATCTTCTCTTCTAACTCTAGGCAAGACAGCCAACCAGTAGATTTCCTAAAATGTCAAACTACTCCTTTAAATAGTAACACTTTCTAAATATGCGCCTGCTATAAAGGGTTTGTAACTGGATTTAATGGTTAATAAAACGTTGACGAAGGCTAGATGAGTTGGAAATTGATCATTAATCAAAGTTAAATTGAATGTATAATGATACGGATAAAGTGCCACTAACAACACATGTCTGTTCTCACTAGCATGAAACACTGAAGCTATTCATCAGCACTGATATAGGACAACACATAGCATGACACCCACTGGGAGGAAAGTAGGGTCCCACCATCAACAATACCACAAAGCTTAATGAAGCACGGCTGTCTGTCTGTCTGTCTGTCTGTCTGTCTGTCTGACTTTTCATTATGCAAAGTGGGCTCGTCTCGTACTGTGTCTTTCTTTACACCCAATCATTTATTAACGTGTGTTTGGATGTCTTGATGTTGAACTGCGTCTGTAAATCTCTTGTATGCTAGTTTATACCATTTTAATGTAAGTGTGTGTGTGTGTGTGTGTGTGTTTATCTTATGAACAGTGTGTCAGGGGGCTTTTCTGTGGCTCTACAAGGGCATGGTCAGATGTGACTTTGTTTACTTGCAGCTGAGGCGCTGAGACACACACACACACACACACACACACACACACACACACACACACACACACACACAAAGACAAACAGTGATCTGCATGCACTGACTAAGCATCACACTGTTCCATGTGATTTCAGTGTTTGGGGGGGGGGGGTTCAGGACATTCCCACAGAAGCTGAGAGGTCATCTTTCCTACAATACCCAGCATGCTCTCTGATCATTATTATGATATTATGATCTCATCGTTATGTATCAGATCTTTTACAGAATCATCACTAACTGATTTCCTGTAAATATCCTCAGTGGGAATGCTTTGCAAAGTTCATCTTCTAACTTTCCCTCACTATCTCTGGCCCCCCCCGCTTCTTTCTTCCTCCTCTCACTGCCGTCTGTTTGTGGAAATGAAACCATCGTGCCAGACTATCAGTTGTACTATGAGACAGTCAGGAGCCGCTCCAGTCTCTGTGTAGGTCACAAAGTCAGCTTTTATTGGACTTCAGTGACTTTATTGCAGCTTGTTAGATCTTTAACAAACAACTATTTTCATTATCGATTCATCTGTGAACCATCATAATTGTTTCAACTGAGTGTGACTGATCTGACTGAGTGAGCTTGTTTTGTCCGACCAACAGCGCATAGCTCAATAACCAGTAACATATTCAAACTTAAATGACACTCTGGCATGACCCAGTTATATTCTTTACTGTGCCTTGTGAAACACTTGCCACTTTGGGCAGTTTGGAGTTTTACTGATGTTTCCATTTTGCAAAATGTTGGCGAACAAAAACATTCCCTGCGTTTAGAAATAGTTTCACATTCGACTGTCTGAAAGTGAGCCATCCTGACTCGACACTCCGCAATCTGTGTCTGCCTTCTTTTTGTTTCTTTCCTCCCCCTAAGCCTGTGAAGGTGGGGGGGCGGGGTGGGTGGGGGTGGCTTCTTTCCTGTGTGAGATAAAAGTGCATGTGGGCACTGATGGACGAATGGACCATTTCCCAGGTTTGTGTGAACCTCTGCCAGGGACGGGCTGCACTAATAGTCGTAGCCTGGCTACGGGGGAGACAGAAAGAAGGAGGGGGAGGGACAAATAGTCACAGACAGAGAAATAGACAGAGATAAACTGAAGCACAAAAACATTCTGTTATAACGGGAAAGAAAGGTAGCCGTGCTAGAACTGAGGACAGGATGGAAAAGGAATTCTGTATGTATGAGGACATGGGAGAGAAATATGGGCAAAAAGGAGAGAGAAATGTGAGAGGGGGAGGAAACTGGAGAGACAGGTAATGAGAGGACAGAGGTTCAGGCCAAACATAAACTGAGGATTGGAATGAGATAAAACAGGATTGAGGCAGTTATCTGAGATGACGGGGTGATGGAAAGAGGGAACAAAGACAGAGGACGCAGATAATAAAAGCAGAAGAAGAGGTGAATGTGCACAAAGCTAGAAGATGGGGGGAGAGGAAGAAGAGAGTCACAGTGAAAGTATTCCTGCAGACCTCCTTAATACTGACTGTGGTCTAAGCAGGAATTTCCTCTGGTTGCACCACAGCTGAAGTGTCTGGACTGAAGTGTATGTTTGACCCACAGAGCTGCGGCCCCTGCAGACGCTAAGAGTTACACAGTCCTGTGGACAGGAAGACAACATGGCCTCCAGCTCACTGCCTGGGAACCCCCCCAGCGGCCTCACAGACAGGAGCGGGAGCTTCTTTAAGGTAAGGACTGATGGATGGATTAAAGGATTGATGACTTAGCTGACTTTCCAAAGATCACTTAGAAAGTTAAAACACATCTCTTCCTGTGATCCAAATGTGTTTTTGTGTGAAAGACTGACACTTTAGAACAGGGGAACACTCCCAAAACCAAAACCTAGCAACTCCACCCCTGGTCGAAATGTAGTTTAAACAGAATAATGACTGTCGTACACGTGTTTTACATTCTTTACGAATTCTAGTAGAAGATAACTAGTGCATGTGTAGTGGTCAGCCAGCAGTAAACATGCTAGCAGGTTAACTCGCTAGCAGTAGTGCTACCTCGGTCACGTGAACCTGGCCATGCTGGTCATCGCTGTCTGTGACGAGTCTACCAACTGTTGTACTAGCCTCCGACTCTTGTGATATTCAGATGATTTATTGGGGTTAAACGCACCACGTCATTTCTGTCGCACAGACTTCGATCATGGGGGGTTGTCTTCGTTGTTAAACCACCATGATTGCCGAAACTAGTTCTCAGGCAGAAATCATGTTCACGGGCGAGTTAATGTAATAAAGTTTTATTCATGTTACTTTTATACCCAATTATACACATTATATTTCATTCTGATGAAGTAAATAATGTTGCTTGCATAGCGATAACTTGCTAACTTACTATAATTGAGTGGACTACCCATACAGCGACTGAAGCTAACGTCATGTGGTAAATACAATGAGTAGCCCAGCGCTGCTACCTGTGTTCAAAACTAATCATACGAAAATAACTTTACATGCGTGTTGAACGTTGTTGTAATGTTACTGTTCACATTAGCTTGGTGGCTGCCACTCGACATAGTAGCACATCGTAAGCTGGATCGATATTGAAATATTATATCAATAAATAAGGTCTCTAATGGATGTTGCAAAATAGCATGCAGTTATTGAAATAATGATGCTGTGGGGCAGAAGAAATACTGTATGAACAGATAACCATTTGGGGTTATGTGAGTACACAACTCAACACAATATATATGATGGGTCTAGTCGACATTTTATCGCTGAAATGTTACATATTATACCTTTGAGATAGATTTGCATCACATCAAAATACACATATTGTCGATTCATTATTAATTTGATTTCAATATAAATATTACCAAAAGTCTGCTGCTGCTCTGTCAACACTTCGCTCAGTAAGTTTATTATTGGCCTCATTCAGGTCTAGTCATTGTCAGTCATTTCATATGCAGGTGTGCAAAGATCTCTTTTCTAATATGAATATCAACAAATGATAGACACACCTTCATTTTGTCCATCTTTCAGTAATTGCCTCTGCATTTGTCATGTCTCGGGGACTGTTGTGACTTTTTAATATTAGTTTAGTTAAACAAAAATGCTCCTGAATATACTGTACATAATCTTTACAATAATGATAATCTGAGTCTCTCTCTGAGATCTTTTTATCATGCATTGAGATAATTGATTTATATATTATCCTGTTTATCCTACCTCAGTTAGTTCTGACTGAACAATGTTCTTTATGTTTGAAGGAAATGTAATATAGTATTGATTGATTAAACATTAAAGTGCAGTTGCCTTTCGACAGTTTTCCTTCTCGCTCTGCTGTATATTGCGTGAGTGCTGGAAGTGAAGAATGCCAGCTGCACTTGTTGGCAGCCTGACAAACCCTCACAGGAGTAATACAAGTCTCCTCTCCCTCTCTCCCTGTCTCAGTATCTCTCTGCCCTCTTTCATCTCTGTCTCCTCCCTTTATTTTTTGTCTCTTTTGTTTTTCTTTCTGCTTCACGACCACTCCCAATACACACACACACACACACACACACACACACACACACACACACACACACACACACACACACACACACACACACACACTGTCATCCCTGCTGCTCAACACCCCTCGCTCACACATTGAAATAACTTGCCAGCACTTGTTTTCATGCAGTCTCACACACCATGTTATTGTGTCATTAAAACACTCGTTAAACTGTTGACTGGGAAAAAAGTCTATTTCTGGGAAAATAATGAACTAAATCTGTTTCTTTTCTGCAGCTTTCAGCCTTTTGTTATCATTCATGTCCTGCCAGGAACAAATAATGCAGACATACCATTGTCTGTAAATGCAATGTATCCGGTTGTATGCTCACTTCCCAAACACATGCATTTTCACTAAAACCTTACTATTGATACTATAAGTGTGAGGCTGTTTATGTTTTAGTAAAAATGCAGGTGTTTATGAAGTCGTGAACATTTTAGAGACACATTGTTGCTTTTCTGTAAAATGTTGCCAAGCAAGAGACCCTGAAGCTGATGCACGCTGTGTCTCAGTATAGCTTTATATCTTTCATCTGGCTACATCTTATTAGTTAATTCTGGTTGTTTCACAAAGTCAATGTTTTGTACAGATGAAAAAATAAAACCCACTTTCAAAGCTAAAAAAGAAACCTGTTCTTAATTCACTAGTGAACTAAGAAACAACACTGAAAATTGTCTAGCTTTTAATTTCCCTTGCTGTTTTTTCCATCGTCACTGAAAGCGCTCTCTATATGAGTGTGTGTCAAAACCAAACGCATAGTTTCCCATTGACTCTATCCATGGCTTTAACAGCAGTCCATGCAGAGAATCACTTACCTCTACACACGCACACGCACACGCACACGCACACAAACCCTCTGGTGTGTGTCTATGCCTCTATGCTTCGGCCTGTCTAACCTGCATTCCTGTGTTATGCACAGTAAAGTTAAATAAATAAAGAGTAGAAACAAGCCAGAGAATGAAGTGGAAGAGATTTATAAAAGTCAGTGAAGCACAGACTTTAGTTGATGAGTGTTTCCCTGGATGTCAGTCATTTTCCTCCAAAAGTCATCAGTGTGAAATAAGGCCTGTCTGTGCGCCATCAGAGCGCCACAAGGTCACAAGTCACTCGTGTTCATTGACCTTAATTTTATAGCTCAGGGAGTTCCCATGTCTCATCTGGCTCTATTCCCCCTTTTTCATTGATGTAATTCAATGCTCATTAAATCAGTCAATACATCTATTCATTTCTAAAAGTAAATAAATATCTCAAATACTCTGAAAAAGTGCAACCCAGACTACAGTATATCATTAGAAAGGTAGAAATGATAGATTGAGCACAGTAGTCTATAACTGGTTCAAAGAGAATGGAGTCGTATGAATCATGTGTGCGTCACACTTTGACAGAATTGGGTTTTTATAAATGATTGTATAGTTTTGAAAGAAGTGTTTCTTTTGGAAAATGAGCCCTGTTTTCAAAATTGTGCTCAAGCAATTGTAAAAAAAAAACTGTAAATGCAAATTTACTGTCATGAATCAGTTATTGGACGGGACCAGTTCCCCTTCTCTGACAAATTGTTGTGAAATATTGAAAGTCTTAAAAACTAGATTCTGACAGAGTGGACGTAGTAACCGTGACATCACCCATTGGTTTGTGGACTAGGGTTTTGAAGCCTCGAGTTTGGCATTTTGTCTGTCGCCATCTTGGTTTGTTGGAACCAGAAGTGACACGAGAACTCTGAACAAATATTTGTGCGAGAAAAATGTTACAATTAAATGAACTCACAACTCACTTTTAAAGTGTTAAAGTTCTAAGATGAAAACAAAGACAACGCCAAATCCTGAAAACACCTGCAGCGACCCGTCAATCACAAGGTAGCCCCGCCCCTTTATCATCTATCTTTCTCTAAATAGGAGCAGAATTTACTAAATGAACATCATGTTGTATTGAAGAAGACTTGAAACTAGCGATTGAGACATAAACTCATCAGGAAAACGTTTACTGAGATAATAAATCATAAGAGAAGTTGGCTAATTTTCTCATAGACGTCTATACAACCGGACTTCTTTTTGCAACTAGTGTAGTCGCCCCCTGCTGGATTTTTAGAGAGAATGTAAATTTAAGGAACTTCTGCATTGGCTTCACTTCTCAGACCAAGAGGTTGCAGCTTGATTCTGACACAAGGACAGTTGTGCACAACAGAGCCTGATGATTAGGTAATGTAATGTAAGGTACTGTGCTTTAGTGCGTATTCTTAGTCTAATGTTGCATTCATCAAATGACTACCAACATTGGGTTTGGCGGGGAAAGTTGGCAGTGTTGCCTGGTTGGTAATGCAGCCTTAACCTGAAGTGCCAGGTGGTTTGTTCCTCAGAACCACCTGAGAAGCCGTCATTGTGACCGATTGGAAAAGGGCAGGCACTTTCAAAAAACATTTGGCAAATGATTGGATGAACAATCCGTCAATCAAATTCTTGCCAAAGCCAGTTGGGAGAACTCCCCAGTTCTGATATACCTAATGCTACTGCAGCATCTATGCTAACCTTTTTAGGAGCTGCCATTGTTGTTTTGAATGAGCAGTTTCCTCTCTATGGCTGTTTCTAGTGTCTCGTTCTCGGGTTCTCAATGCTTTTGACAGGAAAAAAATCCACTTGTGAGAGTGCTGGCTGTCTCTCCAGAGCTGGTCAGGTGACTAGACTGTCTTCACCAGGGTTCAAATTGAACATCTCTAGTCTTTGTTTGGACTGTACAGCGTTCAGTAACAATGGAGCTAACTTGTCGACTTGTGTTGTATAATAGAGTTTTGACCTGACACAAAGCTGGTGGAGTCTGAGGCTTAAACAGAGCTGGCTCCACTTAGTCCTGCGAGGGGGGAATTAGGAGGGGCCTGTGGTGACGGTGGTGTGGTGACTGCGGTCTGGCCTGGAGCCCAGCTGCTGGAGGAAAGTTTGGGAAAGGATGCCTCCTACTGGTTGAGATACATGATGGAAGCATTGCTACAAGTGCAGAAAGTCTTCATTTAAGGATCGTTTTTCTGTACAGACTTTGTGTTTGTGTCAGTTTACCACATCAAAACATAATATGACAATTATATACTTCCCATTGAATGCCACACATATCTGGTCTTCATTATACTGTGTTCTGCAACCAGATGCAACAATAAAATGCTTAATTCTTCTTCTTCTTCTTCTTCTTCTTCTTCTTCTTCTTCTTCTTCTTCTTCTTCTTCTTCTTCTTCTTCTTCAGCCATCTTGATTTGACCCAGATCATCGGATTAAAGCATCCAGATTTCAACATCTGCTCAGAAATGTTTGGGGAGGCTCTGGAACCCCGGGAGAGCTCTAAAATGTGGAATGAGGAAATGTGCAATTAGTTGCTAGAAGTCTTGATGCGACTGAGCATTTTAAGCATTCCTTTTAGTGGGGAAACTAATGATTTAGGAATACATTTTTCCAGAATGCAATCTCGTATCTTTCATTACTCTAAACCAGAGGTTTTCAAACTCTGAGTGAAAGGGAGGCAAAGATGCTGCATGAGGGGAAAGTTCTAAAAACAACAGGAAGGTAGTTGTTGTAGTTTCTCCCACTGATTTAGCCGATCATCAACACAGTCAGCAGCTCCAGCAGCAGCAGAGGGTGACACACAGCACATTTAGTGTCAAATGTTGCAATACTTCTATCATAACTTAGTAAAGTCTGAACACAGACATGAAACATAGTTTTTTAGATCCAGTGTGACATGCACTTACTCATACAAAGAAATACGCTTCTTATAACTCCAGAACTTGCCTGAGAATTATCACGCTTTCTTCAGTATCAAAGTTATGCAGTGATAGTAAATCGATGGATACATTGCAAACAGGAACTTCTAATAGCCAATATGGCATACATTTAATAGTGTCGATTTGCCAAAATATAGGCTAAAAAAACTGCACTCAAGTTGTAGTTAACTAACTGACTCCATGGCAACATTATACTTTCTGTTCATGTTCTTTTATTCTACAAACAGAAACTAATTTCAAGGCGATCGGGCCGCTGACCACAAGAGGTTTTTGGTAATCCAACCTCCTACACTGTCTTAGACGTACTGTCATTTCAACTCTGTTGACTAATTATTGCTAAACATATATTTAAATGACAACCCTTATCTCTATCAGCCTAAAAATAGTCCTGCATGACACGGAAGTAGCACTCTTTCAAGCCTTCCTGCCCAGATTTATCCAGACTGAATTTCTTCGTCTCACCCTGGATCTTGGTGTGGGTCATTTTTTGACAATGTTTTGTCACCACGTTTCCTGCCTATAGGAAAGGAGGTCCACACACAGGAAAAATGACTAATGGTTATCCCGCCCTTTGTTGTAGATGTGACCAGTACAGTCCCTCCGTCCCTCAGTCTCTGTTCCTTGCTTTCTAATTTGTTTGAGCAATGCTGTCAGTTTCGTTTACCGCTCTTCCCCCTCCTCTTCTCCTTCTTGTATCCCCTCATCAGTCAAAGCCTCTCATTCTGTCTTTTTCCAGCTGATTGACACATTTGCGTTGGAGATTGGGGAGCTAAAGAGAGAGATGGTGCAGACCTCTCCAACAGTTGACAAAGAGCCCATGGATTTACAAGGGTAAGACTGTTTTCCACACATCCTCTTATCTTTAAAACGTTCATCAACCTGACAGCCGTGGCCCGAAGCATTATGTTTAAATCCGTCCATCCCATTCTCATGGACAGGATGTCTCAGGAATGCCTGCAGGATATTTCTTCAACTTTTAGCACAAACGTCCACTTGGACGGATGAACTGATTACATTTTGGTGGTCAAAGGTCACTGTGGCCTCACAAAACACGTTTTTGGAATTCATATACGGACAATTTCACACAAATGTCAAATAGGATAGAATGACGACGTGATGACATTTGGGGCAGACAGGGAAGTAAACTGCAACTTGTTATGCATTGTTTTCTTTCTGTTGAATCTGGTTTTCTTCAAAAGTATTTATAAATGCCTCTTACACATTGGTACTCATTGTCACCAGCAGATGGCAAACGTGTCTCTCTCTCTCTCTCTCTCTCTCTCTCTCTCTCTGCGTTTCCCTGCCAGGCTGGAGAGTGAAGTGAGTGGTGTTTACCTGCAGTCCCTCCACTGTGGCGGGGCGGGGGGTGAAAGGGATTCTGGATACGACTCCTTGCGAAGGAGGATGAGTGTGCTGGACAGGCTGACTCAAACCCACCCGGTGTGGCTGCTGCTGGCTGTCAGTGAAGAGGAGGCCAGTCGCATACTAATCAAACAGCCACCTGGAGTAAGGGGTTACCATGCTTGGATACAAATGTTGAGGTGTGCTATATGCATGTTATCTAAGAATATATTATATTTCATGACTTCCGATTCCATGGTGCAGGTGTTCCTGGTCAGGAAATCAGCCGCTCTGCAGAGAAAGATTCTGTCTGTGCGTCTGAAGGAGGATCAGTCAGGAACTCCCATCAGTCACTTCCCTGTCAGAGAGAGCCAGTACAGTAAGTAACCCATTTGTGGAGTGCCAGTTGGGTGGGCTAATTTACATCAGGATATTTAGATACTGTCAAATATATTAAAGATTACATAATCCCAAACTAATCTCAGAACCCATCGACTATCGGCTGGCTCCGGTTGTAACCCAGTTGGGCTCCGGTGTAGCTAGCGGATATCCAGGCCGAGACTTCCTCCTCCGTGCGCTGGTCATTGTTTACAGTCCGATTAACAACTGAGAGGCAAGAATGGAGTTGCAGTTGCCAGTTTGCAAGATAAAGTTAAAGATAATAAAAATATAAATTTGTCGTCAGAAAAAAGCCGATGACTTCCGAAATTGCAACTCCACATGAACGGTTTACCTTTACACTACCAGAGCCCGCTCGAACCTGATGCATCAATACTTCTCGGACTACAGACAGACTACAAACTTCTGAAACCAAAACCTTGTCCCGTTGCCTACAGATTATAGAGAATAATCCCAGACTGATTTTCAGATTATCTTTATGTTGTGTAAGGTTTTGCTACACCATCTTGACCTGTACAGAGGTTGTTCAATAAGCAACAGTTTAGATAGCTATGCTTTTTTTTGAAAAGGTAATTGTCGACCTCATGTTGACTCCACCACAACCACCTCTACAGTCATACAGCACGTTAAGTCAGAGAATTAAAGATGTCACTTCCTGTCCGCCTCCGCACATTGTGTACAAAGATGAACCCAGACGTAAATGAGAAATGTGTGTAACCGTAGGGATGTCAGTTTGGCCCAAAAGATTTCTGCTACCAAATAGCTATTGTTTGTCTACCTCTAAGTTGCTGGTCTAAAGTGATAAAGTATGTATCTGCTGATGTGATGCGGCTGCAGGAACACATTCTCTGCTCTTTTGACTTCGGTGTAAGTAGAAAGGTTTGCTGAGAATGCATTTATCTTCAGTAAACGTCTGTGGACAGCCGTGACATTTGATCATGGTCACATGAGTGTTTACACTGCCTCGGGAGTGACATTGAACAGGTACCGTACTGTAGCTAGCTGTGTGTATATGAGACTTCAGTTACACTTGGACTTGAAAAAAGTCAAGATGTTGACATACGATGCTATACGAGTAAAATAACGTACTCGCGGTTAACAAATGTTTTCTTATTACACAAAAACAAAGATTGTCATTTAATTTGTAAGTGTGCTTATTAGCTTACAATAATCACATTGTGCTGTGCTTCAGTGTTTGTAATTAGTCATGGAGCTGTGACAGAGCCAAAGTGTGACGACACACCAGCTGTGGGTTTCTCCTGCTGAAATGACCGCACACATGGGCGGAAGGGGAGGGCCTTTGGTCTGGTTGGGTCTGGTGTGGGTCAACTGCTCTTCAGTCGCCCTCTAATGCTGACTGCTGAGTTAGCCTTGTGCACCAACACTTTGACCTTAACTTCTAAACTGCCTTTACAGGAGACTCCACATCTCCAGTCCTTTCTAAGTCACATTAATCATTCACAAGCACATTCTTTCTTGAACCGGTGGCTAAATATTACATTTGAAAGGGTAAATGGTTTCTTTATGGTGGCTGTATGTATGCAACCTAGAAGTCTCTGATTAGCCAGCTACAAAGTAAGACAAGAGTATTGGAACTTAACAGTAAAGAGCAGTTGTAGGATAACCTTGATGAAACAGTGAGCATGTTGGCTGAAGAGGGGTTTGAACCCTGGTTCTAATGGATGTACCACATTTTACTGCAATCCATCCAATAGTAGTTTCCTTAACGGTTATGAGTGCATATCATCTTGGAACCATGAGTATACAGTATGTACCACATTTCATGCCAATCGATATAAATGTTGAGATACAGTCTTTTGTAGGATAATTGAAGACTTTGAGCTGCCGGTGTTGCTACATGTGAAGTCAGAGGATCACCAAAGTAATTATGGTTTATCCTCTTGAGGAATTCCTCGATGGGATTGACTTTTTCACTGTGACTTAATTGTATAGACTCAACATTACCAATCATAGAGCCGCCATGGCATCAAGACTACAATCAATCCTTCCAAGAAAAAAGAGTTTGCAAATTCAAATGCCTTGTAAGCAAGTGACTGAGTATCAGTCTTTGATTTTTAATTCAGTGTGTACATATTTCATTCCTTTTCAGCGTTTTCTCTTGAGGAATCTGGGATCAGCTTTGCGGATCTGTTTCGCCTGGTGGCCTTCTACTGTATCAGCAGGTAAACAACCAACATTAGTTTTTCTGACTATCCATCCATCAAATCTACATCTTCTCCGGGTTTTGTTCTGTGATGAGAGGGTGATTCGAGAACCACTGTGTATCAGGGCCATTGTAGGTAAAGAAAAAAATATTATGGAGTTGGGGGAGGGAGATACTATTCCAATGTTTCTGAGATTACATTTATATATGTAAAATTAAAATTAAAAATTAAATTAAAGTGGTAAATTAACGAGAAAAACTGGAATATCCTCTGAGATTATACAATTATAAATTTGCAAGAAATTCAAATCACATTTAAAAGAAAAAGGAACCACATCACTATGCAAGGTTGGATCAACCTCACTGCACCACAGACAGTAAACAGATGGTGTTGTGATGCAGTTAGTGAGACGGTACAACAGTATGGAATATTCTCATCTGTCCATTTTATTGTAGTTCCTGATGTACAAAAGTTATCACCTCAAATCAGTACGTTGTTTCCTTCTGAATAGGCTCAATTCACAGCAATGTCTCTTCAAAGTCAGGAGGCCTATGATAATGTGGTGAATCTGGGCTAAAATCACGAGAATTTCCTTATTGTTAAATCCGATTGCAAAGTATAATTTGATTAGGTCATCAACTGCAGGCATAATACACGGCAAGCAGTGGCGTCTGTGGTGTTATGTGGTGACTCAACCTTTATTTACCCGTAAATTTGTGAAGCTTTTTCTTGTAGATTTAGGACTTCAGTCTAATCTTTCTTTCTCTGAATATTACCCCCCTTCCCCTGCTCTGTAATTATGTTTTTTTAAACCTACAATGGCCCTTATATTCTGTATTATTCGAGGATGGAATCTCCTCGGATAAAAATAGTGCTCAGCTCTCAGTGGCCAAGGCTCTCACTTCTTGTTTTAGCTTGTGCCCTCTTGGGAGACACAGATGCAGACACAGGACTATGAACAACAGTCACTGGAAATAGAGGGAAATTGTGCTGCAAGCAACACCCACCACAACACTGGATTCAACTAGAGACATGACCGCAAATCAAACAGACCATCTCAATTTTGTGGATTACATTTTTTTAACTGAATGATTATTTAGATATTCAATCCCAACAAGTATGTGTTGTATATCTCCAGAGGTTCATGTCTACTATGGCAAAGGAAACAAAGGTTGTTTCAGCATGGTTAAGTGATGTCAGTGTGTGATTATGGCATTATCACTTTTGTTAGGGCATAAAGGAGGACTATGTGTGTCATTATAAGCCTGACCATAAAGCAGTATTGATGAGATATAATCAATAACTTGCTTTCACAATTGCAATACCATGTACACAAATGTATCATTATTATTATACAGGAAAATTCATACGACTGCTGCAGCTCCTTCCTTGCTTCACGTTTAAATCCTTTCCTATTTTGTATTTCTAATAAAAAAATGTTTTGCCTGTTTATCTTTACTTAGGGATGTCCTGCCTTTCACACTCAAAGTCCCAGAGGCCATTGCATCTGCTAAGACTCAGAAAGAACTGGAGGAGGTGTCTCAGCTTGGAGCAGGTAGCCTTGTTTATTATTTAAATGTTTGAAGATCTGTAGTAACACTTCTTAAATGACCATACTGCTGTTTCTGCAGTTTTTACTATGGATCAGCGATCATTAACACTTACTGCTAAGCGATACATCTCTCACCGTTCAGACCTTTACAATAATATTACATCTTTAAAATACTGCAGACACTGGTTCATCATTTTTGGAATTTAAACGCGACGATCGTTTGATAAGAAGCTTGATGTTGTTTCTGTGCCTAAACTACATTTTATTTTATTTTACAAATAAAATACAACTTGTCAATTGATAATCTTCCAGGGAGGATTGGAATCCGTCAGGCTTGGTTTTCCACCCTGTTTCCAGTCTTTATGCTAAGCTAGGCTAATCGCCTCCCAGCTCCTGCTTTGTAACAAAAACGTCAACGCAGACAAATGTGTGATATTCATCTTCTCATCTAACTCTCAGAAAGAAATTGAATATGCATATTTGATTACATGTTTTACTATTTCGTAAACATTAAACAGTGTGGCTAAAATATACAAGAAAACACGAGATTAAAGTAGCAGTATTTTAATATTCGACATTGTCTTTAACCTAGTGGTGCCAGCATACCTGCTTGTGAGTGCTCCACCTGCTATAACAAGCAAATAGTCAACTAAGCAAGAAAACATAAAACAGCCAGCATTTGTGTTCACAGGTTTCATTTATTTTTCTTTGCTGACCATTCAGCTCAGATTTCACATTTAGTCACTTCATCTCTGTCAAGTTATTCTCAGCTCAGCTGTTGTGAGTCAGCTTCCTAGAAGTCTACAACATAGCTTAGTGCTTAGTGTGGGGGAGAAGGGAGTGGCCAGTGGAAAGCTACAGTAGGCTTGTGTGCTGTCCAAACACACACATACTATCGCACCACTTCCAGACATGTATAAAAACACACAAGACTTGTGTAGTGTAGGGAAGTGCCAACTTATATGCAGTACGTGCAGTATACTGTTTCATTGCTACTGACAAAAATGTATATCTGCTGTTATGCTTTTTGGCATTTCTGTGAATGGACGTTGGTGTAAGCCTGCACTGCACTGCTGTTCTTACGTTTGATGTGAAGGGGGAGAGATTTAGCTTATGAGGCTCTCTTAGCTTACTCCTACAGTCCTTAGGGAAACTCCCCGTCTCCACAGCTTCTATTTAAAGACAAAAGCAGGCAGATTATATGTTGTTGAATCTGAGCATGCACATGTGAAACATAAACACATATCACTAACAGCTCCAGAGACCTTGAATATTGCACTGATATTGCAACTGATTTGCCTTTTCAGAGAGCATGGAGTGGGTTGTTCAGCTAGAAAGGCACATTTTTAGGAACTCATTAACTTCTGCTATTGATCATAAAAAATATATTTCTCATGAAAGTAGGATTCAACAAGCCGAGCTAGCAGCATGACTCTAGGCAAGGCAATACCACCAAACCAAACATGTGAATTAAATATGCAAATATGACAGGCCGCCACTGCTGCTTGCGGTAGATTGACCGGTGAAAGAGCAGTGCGCATCAAGATAGCTAGTATTAGAGGAAACAGTCAGAGAGATTCAACCTTACATGTTTGAATCAGATGAGGAGTCTGTTCGCCACCATCGGCTAGTAGCAGTAGTAGTACAAATCAGTTAAGTGTAGTTAGCATGTTTTAATTGTTTATGTAGTTATTTAGCTTGTTAGCTTGTTAGCTTGTAACTGGCTTACTGGTTTTGAAACATACAATAATATCCAGGGTCCAGTTTACATCCAAAAGACTACACACTCTACCATGTTTGCTGTCAGAAGTTTCACTATGCTAATGCTAACTCTCCTCTCTGTAGCCTACTGACAATTCCGCTCTCTGCTGGAGGTTTCAGGTTTATTTGCCGGCATTTGCATATTAGACAGCGATTGGCTTTTGAATTTGTGACGTAGGCCTACCTAATTTAGCTTGTAATCTACGTTTGAATCTCAGATTTTAGGGAAGTGTACAGACATCTTCCCCTTCAGTAGAGGAATATGAAAACACCTCTTTAATGACACATTTTTACAAATACAAGTCAGAGATTATAGAGGACACAAACATAAGAAAATCAAATGTTTTACTTTTCTAGTGCAATAATCAAATCAACAGTTGAATTTGTTATTTAGGACTACTGTAAGATGGTTTATGACTAAATGCAAAACTAATGACATTCCCATCAGCCTCAGCTTACTTTTAGTATGCTTACACAATAATCATGAATGTCTCTGTCAGAAGTTTGTCAGTGGACATCCATGATACCATACATTCACAAATAATGACCTCAACACCAAGTATTTATTTTAAAAACGCTTAAATATTTATATTTATAAATATTTATATTTATACATTTATTTATTTATTATTATATTTATATTAACCTATATAAAACAGGGTAAATATTTATAAATATAAATATTTATATTTATAAATATTTACCCTGTTTTATATAGGTTAGGTCAGGGGTCGGCAAGCTTTACTATCTAAAGAGCCATTTTGCCCCTCTTCCACCAAATAAGATTTGTCTGGAGCCACAAAACATATTTGATAACACAGCTTATAGATTTAATATATAGTTATATTTTATAGCTATATTTGTTGCATTTATGAAATTACAGAATGACAATAAAAGAAACTGTTGCTATTTTTACCTGTTTTAAAAATACACAAAACTATAAAAAATACAATATAAAAATGAAAAAAAAAAAAAAAAAAAAAAAAGTAGCCCACTTTGAAATAAAAAAATGTATAGCTGCATCCTAATATCTTAAAAAGAGTAAACATAAAAAAATAGGCCAGTTTGTATTTAATTATGTCCGGTTCAGTGTGTTTTCATCCACATGGAGGTGGTGATCATTTCTTTGGCTTTTAAACAATTCACAACAGCCTCAAAAATGTCCCACAAAATGTCTTTCAACATCACATTTTCTGTTGTTTGCTAATTTCTCGCCACATATCAAGCACACTGGTGAGCCAGCATTGTTAACAGGGAAAGCAAATGTATCAGTCCACGCAGAATTAAACAACTTTCCTCCGAAACGTATCTTTTTTTGGTTTTATCCATGGTTAGCATACCGAGTTAGGCGGGGGTCTGCAACTCATGATAAGGCACTTGCAGGGAAAGGCAGCGCACCGTAGACGCAGTAGAATGTGACGCATGTTTTAGTTGACGAAATATTTTAAAAAATATTTTATTTCAGTGTCACAATATCACCTCGAACTCCAAGATAAGAGATGTTCCCTTTGAAAGATTGCCCACTGTGCAACAACACATACATGTTCCATGTTTTGTTATGTCAAAGCTTCAGAGAGCCACTACAGAGGGGTTAAAGAGCCGCATGTGGCTCCTGAGCCGCAGGTTGCAGACCCCTGGGTCCTTCCTATTTATGATCTGCTCCCATTTGACCTATTACCATTGTACCTGTTACATCTGTACAATACATAGTCATGTGAAACTGAACTTTTCTTCTTTTACAGAAATACTGTAGGCCTACTGTCATTATTTCCGGATGCTTCCATTTTGCTGTTTAATTTTTTTATTTTATAACTGTTAAACTACTGTCCATTAAAATAATGACTTTAAAACTGACATTAAAAGCCTGACATTAAAAGCCTGACATTAAAAGCCTGACATTAAAAGCCTGACATTAAAAGCCTGACATTAAAAGCCATCCAGCATCTTAAAGTGCATAGTTGCTCCTGTTCCTGGTAGGATTTTAGTATGAAACAATGGCAGGATGTGGTGAGGTTTATTGACAGCAACTTAATCTCGTTAGAATAAAACCAAATAATATAAAATACATTTAAATTAGTGAATGAAAATTATATTTGTGTTAAATAAAAGAAAGTCAGAGCAGCATAATGTGAGTATGACTCTGTTGTTGTACAGATACAAAGTGTTTTATACCCGGCCTATATTAGTTTGTGTATTATTTGCAACTCAGCCATTTTTTGAATACTGGCTTTTATCTGAGAATTCTTTCTTCTTTTTTAAATAAAATATTATAAATATACTATATGTTAACATAAACCAAAGAGACCAGCACTCCTCTTTGTACAATCTGAGAGTCCTATATTGAGGTCAGTCAGTATTATATTTGCTATTTGCAGTGTGCTGCTGCTGCAGTCTTGCTCTGCAGACAGACTCCACAGTGTCAGGTGGTCATTGCTCACATGGACCAGTAAGAATACCACCGTCACATATCAGTCTCCAGACGGAGAAGTAGTATAACACATATAAAACTGCTTTATTGCCCCAGGAATGAGAGTAAGAGTAACGTTTCCATTTGCAGCCTGTGGAAGCAGTCATCACTGGGCTTATGTTGCAATACATTTTGAAGTGGCATGATTTGTTGCCTGTTCTTTCCAGTTTGGTTAAATCATTGTTTTGTAACTACATATTCATGCTAGCAAGTAGAATCTTTCTTTTTGAGTGGTTATTAAAGCTAAATGTGTTCGCATGAGGGCTGGCCAAACAGCTGAAAACAATGGAATGATTCAGTGGAACATCAAAATGGGAGTGTAAGTCCTCTACTGTAATGGGACACTTGCATTGTCAATATACAAAAAGAAGAGACACAGAAAATCATATAAATAAGGTTTGCTGACAACAATAACTTAATTTAACATAATTTTAGCCCCAGTTAGTGGGGCTACAGGACGGCAGCATGTAGAAGTAAGAGAGAGGAAAACAGAGCAGGAAGGAGTGGAGGAACTGGAAATGTGTGCCGTGGGTTGTGTTAAGTGCCTCCTACTCTGTGATTAGCATGGGCGACTCCCTCTCTGTGTCTGGGTGTGTGCTGGCAACCAGTGAATCGTAGCCGAGAGACTGAACTCACAGCGCTTCTGCCACAAGCGAGACACAACTAAAGCAGAAACACAGGAAAAGAGAAAACATAGGAAAACTTTGAGGAAACGTCTGAACTGTTGGTGAGGTTCTTTTTAATTTTTTCTTTAACTAATCTTTTCATTCGAAGACTCAAGGACATACCCTTTTTTTGAACTTTGAGTTGCTCAAGGAGAGGTATGTGTCTAGCTTAAAGTTAGTTAATGTTTGCTTCTGAATGTACATGTGTGTGTGTGTATTACAGGCTTCTGGGACTCTGCTCTGTGCAGTCAGCGTCGCACTTCCCCCCGTTCCTGTCGCCCTCTGAGCCGGACCCTCAGCCCCCAGCGAACTAACAGGAACAGGGAGGTTGAGGGGTCACAGCAGAGACTCACCGGGGCCCACTGCGACAGTGCGCCCCCTACCCTACGCTCCTGTGCTACTCCACCTTCCTTTCATCTAGAGAGAAGACATTCCAGCGGTCCTCTGTGCTTCGTCAACCCCCTGTTTCTCCAGACTCATCGCCACCACCACCGCTGTGAGGACGATCCACCGACAAATGCTGTCAAGTCCGATAACGACCTAGAGAATGCGGAGAAATCGTCCGTGAAGCCGTTAAGCAGCAGCCAAGGTAGCGAGCAGCACGTGAACAAGATCAAACTGAACGGCAAATCACGGGACCCTCCCCCCCGCCCTCCTCCCCCCCGCTCAATGCCTCGCCGGCGCCCTGCACCACCACCTCCTGGACCTCCAGTAGCTACTACCAGGCCCAAGAGCATGCCAGAGGCCGTTGCTGCTACAAGGCAACAACAGTCTTCCAGCAGGCGCCCAGCACCCGCACGACTACTAATGGGTGGCAAGCCTAGCAGCCCGTCCATAACTGCCAGCTCACCAATCTCTGTGCCTTCAAACCCACCACCTCCAAGGCCTAAGAAGCCTGATCTGGAAGCTCACCGTTGCCACATTGCCCTGGATGATGAGACCATCGCCAAGGCGCTGTCCCGTGCCAAGTTTCCACCATGCCAGCCTCCACCTGCTGTCCCTGCTGATGTACTACTGAAGAACAACGCTGGGAGTCCA
The DNA here is from genome assembly GCF_900634415.1 of Cottoperca gobio. Lineage (NCBI taxonomy): Eukaryota > Metazoa > Chordata > Actinopteri > Perciformes > Bovichtidae > Cottoperca > Cottoperca gobio. Next base: position 23,327,644 of record NC_041355.1, on the reverse strand, counting down.
TCCACTCCTAAGGAGAGGGGACACCAGCGGCTCAGTGACATGAGCATGTCTACTTCCTCCTCTGACTCACTGGAATATTCACA